>NW_023616014.1:0-40001 GCF_013339695.2 Rhipicephalus sanguineus
TAGGCGGCGAGGGCTCCAAAAGCTTGCAGACGAAGTGAAACAAATCTTCCTCCACCATACTCTGCATGGTTTCGTTGTGATATCCGTTAATCTCCACGTACGGCACATATTGGATGGGCGGCTGGTGCTCCCGCGTTCGCTTGCCCATTTCGTACAGGAGCTGGGTGCCCTCGGGTCCTCGACGGCACCGGTCCAGGACCGCCCAGTCCGTGCCCACCTTCCGAGCGCACGGCTCGCCTGCTTGGGTCGGATCGTCCTGGCGAAGCATGCAGGCGACGAAGTCCAGGAGCTTTCTCTGCGGGTGCACGTACTTGACGGCGCAGGTTTGAACTTGATTGACAAAGCACTCGTCTGGACCGTGCTGACAGTAGAAGGTGATCGTTCCGTTGGACACCTTCATGTGAGCATTGCCGAAAGGCACGAGATCCAACTCGAGGTACTCTTCGAGCTTTCCGAACGTTGGCCACAGTTGGCCAAGAATGAATTCGTGGCAGTCGGGACACAGCCCTTCGTAATAGAGGGTCAGGTTGAGCGGTTCTCCGTCAGCGGGGTTCCATGACAATGCCGTAATAGTAAGTACGCTTAGAAAAATATTTCGTCCGCTTACAAATCCTGTCGCTATCATGATGTCTGCAGCGAGCACCTGTATACCTTCGGGCCGTTCTCTCCAATCTGCCTAGGTCTTTTTGACGGCTAGCGTTGTGAGCAGCACTTGAAAATTTGCCGCGTGGCGATAGTGGTTATCGCGGAGTGTTGTGCCGTTCGGCGGGCCAATGAAGAAGGATGAGTGCTTGAGGTACAGCGGGCGTGCCAGCTCGTGGCAATGCGCGGCCGTTTTTTCCAATATCACTTCTCAATCACATGCATTGTGTGCGCGAATGCGACCAGATAAAATACAACGATGATAACTTATCGAAACCTTGGTGCCTTCAAATCTATTTCCAAGCCTCATGCTGTCATTTCTCACACTTTCATAACCTCAATTATCGGAAGCGTTGCAGCTCGGTGACGTTGATTCACTTCCATGCACGATATATGCATTACATTGTTCGTCGCGTTGTAACCTGAATAACTAGTTCAATGGCGGTTAACTTCGTCATGCGCGTAGTATGCCCTGGATGGATCCATTCATTGTATTCTTGGTGCGCAATAAAGAGTACGGCGCATTATGTAACCGTCGGACAAAATGCATAAAACATATCGCTGCATGCGAAAGGTAATCAATGTGCCGTAATGCTACCACGTTCGAACAATGATTTCTTATGCTATACTCGGGGACAAGTCATCTTCGCAATGGACTGAAGGCTACGGAGGCGGGGCTTTCTCACATTCGTGTTGCTCCGCTAATAGTACGGCAGCTTGCAGCTGATTCCAATCCGCCTCTTTCATTTTCCTGTGCTGCCCTCTGCCGTTTTGTTGGGGGTTTGGTAGGGGCCGAGAGAACCGGTATTACCAGAAGCAAAGCCTTCGAGATGAGACGACGTTTCGCGATTTTTCCGCTAGGGGAGGGGCGCATGCGCCGGGGTGTCGTGAAAAAGGCGGATTCCAGGTTCGGTTTTACTTGCTCGCAGCGCGTTTAGAAAAAAAAACATATACATAAAAAATGTGAATGGGAGAGAGACATTTCGATTGCTTTATGTATATTTCAGTGCAACATTAGGAGTATATTTTCCTTGGAGAACTAAAGGGCGAGTTTGCGGCCTGCACTCGGACAAACACACGTCACGGACGCCGTGTTTCCTTTGGAAAACATGCGTGCAGAAAACACGACGTTGTCTAAGAAATGGAAAGAAAAGAAGCACATTATTGCAATGTGGACAATAATTTCATTTTATGTACCTCCCTTAACTGTTCCAGTTTCATAATGAAGGAAGTGGTGTTTATTTAACCAACGGAAATGTGAAAATTATCCATAAAATTAGGTACTATTTCTTGACGCGCTGGCAGCCATGCGTTTCTATAGATTTGATAGCACTGCCAAGAAAAGTTGTCTCCGAGTATTGCAACAGCAAAAACAGGGACTTCGCAATAGGAAAGTTACAAGTCTTGATAATATCATTTCATTGAGTAATGCTACAGCGAGAAACATTGGTATGACTCGTTTGAGAGTTTGAAAACGGGATGCACAAATGCTATCGAGTCTGTACGACAGTGTTCGTAAAAATTATTCGCCATTCCAAAGAGAAAAAATAGAGAAAAAATGTCCATGCGTGTATTTCTCCCAGGAAATGTCTCCATCTTTAGTGTGACTACTTTCATCGAAATGTCGTCGTTATCATGCGCTAATGTCGAATGAGTTTGACAGTACTCCTTTGTAAACAAATAGACAAGTAAATAAATAAACAAATAAATAAATAAAACTTGTGCGACCGCTTCTGCTTTTGTCACTGCGAAGATTTCGCCCCCACCGAAATGAGGCCGCCGTGGCCGGGAATCGAACCGGCGCCATCGAGCTCAGCTATTAGGGAGTTTTAGAATAGGCTACGTAAAGCTTTGCGTTAGCGTTTGTCGCCACTGCGCGTGCGTCGTACGCTTTCCTCTTGCGGGCCCCCGTTAAGTAGCGGAAATAGCGGACGTACGCAACGAACGACATATATTTGCGTACGCTATTCTTAAACTGCCCATTGTCTAACTAGCATTGCGGTGTCATTGCCCTGCGACAATACGACAACAGAGGGAAAAAAATAAGAACAATGTGGTGAGCAACTGCAAAGATAATTTATTTGTGTATCGCATACACTGTGAACAAAAATGCTTTCAGACATTTCTTTTTCATACTACAGCCCCTCTATGCATGACCACTGCCAGGCTATGGGTGGAACTCTAACATTGGAACTTATGCCCTTTTGTCATACGGCAATTCAGTGACCAGGTTACCCAAGGAAGACCACAAAAAAGCGATAAGCCAGCGTTTTAACAGTTGGCTGGGGCTCCAAGCAAGCGGCCGCGATACGCTCCATGTGCGGGCCGTGCGCTGCTATTCGAGCGCGCATAACTATATTTCTAAAACCCCTTCGATAACGCTGCTGTCGCACGCGAATGAATATCGGCCGAGTGCTTAGTTCAGCTTCCCAAAATTCAAACGCGGAAGAAAATTAGAAAAACTGCGGCAAGCTTTAAGCGATTTGACATGGTGTTGTCCTGCAGAACTTTACATGCGTGCTTTGGCTATGAGGGGGTTGGTATTAATAGCTGGTACAAATTTTCGCTAGTGAAAGAATTCCTGAAAGCAGTAACCTCCCGAGTTTCTGCAACGCGATGAATAAAAAATGCCGTTGTTCTCATTGCGGTATCAGATCGCTCTTTTTTTTTAAATAGGTTTGCCCGAGTAAAACAGCACTCACTGTACAAATGATGGCAAGAATTTGTCACTATACCAGCTTTGGATTATATTTTCGACGCCTACGAAAGGCTACTAGAATACATTTCTGTGCCCTCAGTTTCTGCAATAGCATCAACAATAATCTGTTACCATTGTCTGCTGCAATATGTCAACGTTTGTAATGCCTACAACCTTTTGATGTAATGCGTAACTAATAGTAATTGTTGGAGTTTTACGTCCCAAAACCACGATATGATTATGTGTGACGCCGCAGTGTAGGACTTCGGAAATTTCGACCACCCGGGGTTCTTTAAAGTGCACGTAAATATAAGTACGCGGGCCTCGAGCAATTTCGCCTCCATCGAAAATGCGGCCGCCGTGGCGGAGATTCGATCCAGCGACCTTCGGGTCAGCAGACGTGCCCCATAACCCCTAGACCACCACGGCTCATGTAATGTAATGCGCAACTGCATGGTTTACTTATATAGTGAGACTGGATTCTGAGACGACTCCTCGCATCAGTTGCAGATCGTGCGGAAAATTCCAACTGATCGATTTCTGAACTTGAAGGAGTCGGTCAGCATCCGGCACGCCACTGTTTCAACTTTGCCTTTTGGTGCTTCTTTGATAAAATTTCAGTGTAAGAGACTCTGTGTATTTGTCAAACAGCAAGCTTATTAAGGCGAGTGCCTTAAGTTTCTCGCTGCACAGTGACCTAGAGCTAAGCATGGCAGATAGTGAAGCGGTGCCAAAACCCACGTGGCCCAGGTCACTAATGGCGTCATGCTGTGCCGTCACCACGACGGCATGTCTTGTCGTCATCATGTGACATCTTCGTAATGTCACACGTTTCAATCAATTTCGTGGATATCAGTAGACATTGTCGCTTGGTCAAAGGTGCGCCGATTCCGGAGGCAGTGCAGTACCAAGTGCGGTGTAGAAAGCTTCTGTTGGAGGGGGCAGCAATGTAATCGACTGACGACGTCAGGCTAACTTGATGCGTGCCTCTCACAACGCGGCTCGTTATGTCTTGCAAAAAGCCTGGTCGCCGATTGTATAACTTAATGCACTACCAAGTGGGAAGCTGACTATCGCCTTCAAGTGTTACAGAGAGTGTAACATGGTGCAGGACTTCTTCCGAGTGCGTAGCACTTTGGGAAGCCGGTTTGTCGTCTATCCACTGCCGCATGTCGCGTGGTCACGCAGTGGTCAGTACAAGCCTAAGACAAGGATAACAATGCTCAAAACCAGTGCAAAATAAACTAACGAGGTCTAAAATATTATAAACTACAGAAATAACTAAGAATTAAACAAAATGATTTACCTAAAATCGGGGGAAAACGCTTCTCAAACATCCTGCTGATACCCGCGACAGGCGGTGGCAAGCGCGCGATTGCCAAGGGCATCGCTGGGTTGCCCGTGCTGCGCACTGCCTCAGGTTTCACGGTAGAAGAGCTGCATTAAGCGCAGGACTTAGAACTACACCAGGGCCTGCAGAAGGACGACGTTAGCCCAGGATTTAGCGCACGATTTAGAACTGCACCAAGACCTACATTAGCGCAACATTAACCGCAGAATTTTTTCGTACAAGCGCAAACACGTTGAAGACAACTTTGTCTCACTGAAACAACTAAACATTTTGCTATTCAAATAATAGTCACTTTTCTGTTGACCGGAATCTTTCTTTAGTGAAGCTGTACCGTATTCGCAAATGTGCCGCAGGTAGTGTAATATTTCCTTATATTGCACTACTACGTTTCTCATGAGCATTAGCATTGTGCTTGCGAACACCATGATGTGAACTCGTACAAACTAGCCTACGTGGTCTACCATGGCTAGGCGAAAAATTGAAGTCAGAACTGAAATCATTGTCAAACGGTGCATTCGATATAAGCCATCGTCACGTGAAACCCGACTCCCACAAAAGTAAAGTCGGCATAAACAATGAGAGCTAACGCCACTACCAGGATTTACGGAACTAGATTAGATCTTAAGTGTTACTTAAATACTAAAAAAAGAAAAAAAAGTGAATGCCCATTCAGATGCGCTATTTACTCATAGCTGCACGTTACGATCAGTGTCGTGTTATCAGTCACGCGCTGATTCTCATGTGACCGCTACATTACTACGCTTTTGAGCCGATAAAAGCAGAAGAATGGGAATATTTCTATCCATCGCTGGCATAAAACGCCTGCTGCTGTCGTTCGAGAAGTCACGTTGTTGTTATCATCTCCAGAATTGTAAGAGGAGATCAATGGTAAAATGCTGGTAAGTTCTAGCCCAACGACAAGATTATGCCATGCTCTGGGACATTTGACAGTGAGTAAGATCCAACAATATGCAGCAATACGAGCTGGACTTCTTGTAAATCAAAGCTGTGAGGACGACTCCTCACCAAAGTCCAAAGCAGTGATCTGCCGTAAACCTTACGTAAAGACACAGCGAGGCTATGCCAGTTTTTCATTCAGCTAAAATACGCATTGACGTTGAAGTTATTATCATTTAAAACTTTTCGAGATAGTATGCAATTAAAGCTCTTCAACTTTCTTTTTTAATTGGTAAAAAGACTGCCATATTATTCTAGACCATTATTAGAACGCCGGTTTAAGTATTAGTTACACCAGTTGTCTCAAACTCACCTCAGCTAGCGGGCCGCAGCCGCGAAATTTATTCCCGCAAGGGCCGGGACACTGAAGAAGGTTGAAGACGGGCGGAGGGGAAGGGGTGAACAAAATGTCAACTGACGCAGCCTGACACAGACAGAACTAATTTCCCGTATTCCTTCTCAATAAAAGAAAGCACGTTTAAAAAAACTATGCGACAAAAACTGCTTGATTGTGAAACGCGTATCCCCTTGCATCTCTATCATTCAAGAATGCAGCGCGTGCCGCGAATGATGTTTTAAATTCGAAGCATTTCTTAGGGAACCAATGTCACTCTGACCGTTTATATCTATCTATCTATCTATCTATCTATCTATCTATCTATCTATCTATCTATCTATCTATCTATCTATCTATCTATCTATCTATCTATCTATCTATCTATCTATCTATCTATCTATCTATCTATCTATCTATCCGCCTACGCGTGGAGCTTCTCGTGGTTGTCTCCTTAACTTGGTGTGCACCAAAATTGCCATAGGAGGACGTGAGCATATGACGGACAAGATTCGTAGGTCATATGACATGAATAACGCGACTTCCCTATCACGTACGTGATGAAAATCTTTTCACCAGCCACGTGTGGCACATACCCGCATATCGCTTCTCTTGGTATGCCTGTATGCGCCGCGAATACTTCCGAAATCTTGAAGCGACATCGTGAAGGAGCCCGTGCCGTAGAAAATGCGGAGCCGGCGTCGGTGGCGTTGTCAATGGGTGAAACATTCATATAGAAGTAAAGAATGAAAAATCGCGGGCAGATTGCCCTAAGTTGCGCAAAGCTTGGCACAGCGAAGCACGGGCCCGTTGCCGCTCGTACCCCCCGTCGACCATCACGTCTAGCTTCGAGATTCCCGGCTTCCTTCTCAGGTGTACGCAGCCAGGCTATGGACGGAGGTTGCGCACGATGTCTCCATAGGTGGGCGCGGCTCAGCTACTGCGCATGCGCGGTCTGGACAGGTGATGCGGTTTCTAGTCGCTAGACGACGCGATGCTTGCTTCCTCTTTCTTTCTATCTTTTCTCTCCCTCTACTTCTTTCTCTCTCTTTCGATGATGTTCTCTCTGCCTCTCTCTCTTTTTCGTTCTGTATTTTTTCTTTTTCTCATTCTTTCTGCGCTACCTTTACTCTCTCCCCTCTTACTTTCCCTCCTCCTCACCATGACGTCTCTCCTCCTCACACTCACTTCCCTTTCCCAACCCCTTGCTACACTATACTAGCGCTAGTCCTGTTTCAGCTGTCTCGTCCGTGTAGTTTTCGCGCTGCTTTTAGATGCGAAGCATCTTATGGCGGAGTTCAATCCGGTGGTGGTGGTGGTGTGCGGCGTGACCACCCTTACTGCGCATGCGCAAACCCTCTCCACACACCTTCTCTCCACAGACCTCTTCACCACTCTCCCTCCTCCTCTCCTCCCCTCTCTACTTCCCTGCTCTTCTCCCCCTCTCCACTGCCCCTCTCCACTCCTTCTTTCCACTTTCTCCGTCTCCACTTCCCTCTCCCCTCCCCCTTTCCACATTGGCCCTCTCCACTCCCCCTCTGAAACGCGGGCTCGACATGCCGAAACGCTGTTTCGCATCGCCTCATGGTACCCTTTAGCGGGAGATGGTGCGAGTTTTTTTACTATGAACACTATACTATACAATGCCATGCTATGCTCTTCTAGCGTGCCTGGATAGCCGAGTGGTTAAAACGCTCGCCTTCGGGTCGAGGCTGTGTGGGTTCAAATCCTGCGTCCTGAAGAATTTCTTTCCGGCAAAATTTTTTATCGTTTTTTATATCTTTCTCTGACTCTGTTTGTCCCTCTCTTTCTTTCGTTCTCTCTCCCTCTCTCTCTCTCTCTCTCTCTCTATGTACTCGTTCTTAGGTAGCCGCGCAGTGGTACACACCCGTTAAGATGATCATAGTTTTGTGCGATCGACTCACATGGAACGATTTGCTCTGCACTTATTAAAGACGATAGTCTTTCTTGGGGAACTTAAACGCCGAAATTTTGGTCTGTCTTTCTGTCTGTCCTTCTGACTGTCCTTCTGTCTGTCTTTCTGTTTGTCGGCACGTCCCTCGATTCAGCCACTCGGCCAAAGTTGAACCACTTGCCCAAGGGCCAGCCATCGTGAACGGCTGACTAGGTTCATACTTGTGTACATTGTTGATCAAAAAGCAAACATTACGCATATCTGAGGCGCAACATCACTAGGTTAGTATTAGACGGTGTGTTCCTTTAACAGAAAATACATAGATACGCAATTTTAAAGACCTTGATGGTATGCGTTTAACGTTGAGACTTAAAAGATTGCCACAGCTGAAGCGATCAGCGGTCCAAGCCGAGCAAGCGCGAGCGCCAACAACAACCGTCTTCGTCTTCTTCTTTCGCAGGCGTTCTTGTCTGCGCCCTACCATGTTACAAATCACTCCCCCGCGGAAAAGGAGCCATCCTGGCGACCTAAGGAACAGGTACAACTGGTGGGTCATAATGCGGCTTCAGTCGATCGACGTGAACAGACTCGCGGCCGCGACGACGGTGGTTCGTAGATGATTGAACAGGCTCAATCATATAGTTAACTGGGGATGCTTAACGTAGGACACGGTAGGGGCCTTCGTACTTAGGCAGTAGCTTTGTGGAAAGGCCAGGAGCGGAGGAGGGAACGCGAAGCCACACCAACGTTTCAGGCGAATACGACTGAGGAGGCAGGTTTTCGTCGTGACGGTCCTCCTGGCCCTACTCGCCCTACAATGTTACAACCCTAGTTTCGTAAGGTGAGCTGAAAATGCGACTGCGCTGAAACTTGTCTTCCTCCGTGCCCCCTGCACAAGTTCATGTTGTGTTTCGGTTTCGGTTCAGTATTGCATTGTACGAATGACAGGGGGCGCCGCTCTGGCATTCCTGTTTTACCCAGGCGACGTGTAAAGTTTGTGGAGAGTACTCGTTGAGTGCTGACGTTTCTTCTCCTTCGGCGCATCGCGCCAAACAGCGTGTTCGGGCTGGACGGCGTCCCCACCGGTCGCGTTGGTCACCGCCGGTCTTCGCCTGCCGCTGCGTCGGGACTACCAGCCCGCAACACAGCACTCATGTTTCCCGACGTATTGCCAGATGGCCCATATCTCACGCAGCGCCTCTTCTATCGTCTTTAGACGACATTTGCAGCGAAGCACGCAGATACGCGGCCAATTTTTTTTTTAAATCCAATATAATTTCCTCGCCTTACAGCTCTTCCCCCATTTTTTTTTTTTCCTGCCACATACCAGTCACCCAAATGTCGCTTCTGCCATGTCCAGATAGCAGATCTCTCGCATATCATGTGGCAGTGTCCCATGAAAGCTCCCGCCCGCACTCTCAAACCATTAATTAGTAGTGAGGAGCTGTGGGAGACTGCCCTGCGCAGCCCCGATCCCACCCTCAAGGACAGAGTCCTGAGGTGGGCTGAGGAGATAGCGGAGGCCTACCACGACTGGTAGTCTGACGTTATGCCCCATGAAGTGGTGGCGGACGCTTACTGGGACTGGATCACAGACCTCCCTCTCTCCTCTCCGGCTCCTCCCTTTCCTTAAAAAGGGAAGTAAAGTTTCTTCACTCACTCACTAAACAGCTTCGCTGTCAAAAACACGGCTCAAGCCGGAATCGAACCCGGCATAACGCATGGCAGTCAAGTGCAGTCAAGTGCAATTTTACCACAATGCCACGTCAGTGCTTCAAACTGCGTCTGAAGAAGATACTACAAAAGCGTCATAGTCAGGACAAAGCCAACTGTGGTTAAAGCGCTAGCTGTGCGCTTCTATATATATGCCAATGTAATAAACATCACTTATGTACAGCTATGACTCAGCAAGGTAGAGTCAAGCGTTGTGCGAATACGTTTACGGACGCTACCTATGATATAAACATCGTCACACGGTATCGTGCATTTCGTGGCGATAAAACTGACGTCTCTGCTCTAACGTGAGTGCCGACTTTACGTGGGATCCTGACTTACCCTCGCACCAGCGTACTCACCCTACTTGATGAGCGCACGATTGTGCACAACTGCTCAATTTACACAATGACGTCGATCACCTCGTAACCCTTGCATCAAAGAAAGAAGATCCAGCGTAGGCAGCTGCTGCCTCCCCTGAAATTGATTCCAACAATGCGGGGGATCTGCCCACCTTTTTGCAATGAAACGCTTGTATTGTTACTTACTGAAAATGCTTAAAACTTTTGGTATCTAATCAATGGGTCTAAAGACAACGAAATTTCGTACACAATAGTGACGGTGCCCTGTTCCACTTTTACAGAGTAGTTCTAAATGAAATGTTTTCCATATCTTTTTCGAAAGTGTTGAATGTTTGTCAATTGTTAATTGAGTGTTGTGCAATAGATCCTGTGGTTGTATAGATTCTTTAGGTGCGTTTCACGTCGTCAAATGCTTGAAATTGCGTTTTTCATGCGAAACGGACGCTGTTAACTCGAAATCTTTGAACAATACTGCAGTGTGCACATGTTTTATATTAACAGAAATCTTTACGCAGTCAATCGTTTCTGGCCAGTTACTGGCGATGGGAATGCTAGACATGGTGCCACTCTTCAAGTCTGGTCACGCTCATTCATGTCTAAACTACAGACCTACATTGTTAACAGGTATTTCTTGTAAACTATTAGAACATATAATTTACTCATGGTTTGTTACATTTCCTCGAGTATAATGCATTCTTTACGACTAAACAGCCCGGGTTTCCTAAATAATTTTCATGTGAGATGCAACTACCTGGCTTAGCCGGTGAACTTTTCGGCTGCTTCTGACAAAGGGCGTTCCGTCGACTGCATAATCTTAAATTTCCAAAAATCGTTTCACTTTGGCTCTCGTTCATGACGACGCTTAAAATTAGGCATAGGCAAAATAAACATTGACCGAAAGAGTTTAGCGTGGATTGCAAACTTTCTAACGGAACGCAGTTCTCGATGTCCAATAATTTTGGTTCCTTGTAATTGTCCAGCTACGACCAATGCGTCGCAAGGTTTTGTCCTGCGCCCACTTTTATTTTCAATCTGTACTAACGACTTGGCTAGAGTTGTTCAATCATACTGTCAGGTTATACGCCGATGAATTTGTGATTTATCGCGTAATGTCATCGGATACCGAACCTGCAGCATTTCAAACTGATCACAACGCTATGACAAGGTGGCGTAACGCATAGAAAATGAATATGAACTTAAAAAAGTAGTTATAAGAATCTCCCGACAGTCTGTTACTTGTAAAACACCTGTTTATGACAGCCATGGTCTTGTACCGGTGATATAATTTTATGAAAGTGTCTGGCAGTTGCCCTAACTGCTAACCTATCTTAGCAAACCCATATTTGATGCTAATTGCACGTCAGTTTACTTACGCCGTAACTTTTCAAAGGCACCATAATTTCTTAAATTAACATTATATGGAACTTTTCTAAGGTATAAGCTTGAATATGCATGTGCGGTGTGGGATCGATCCAACTACAGCATTTCTCATTAACCAACTAGAATGCGTACAGCACTGCAGTGCGCGTTTCATTTTAAGAAATTATTCCAGTTTCTCCATTGTGTCATCCGTTAGACATATTCTAAAACTCCCTAACCTTTCTCTCAGCAAGTTAGTGTCCTGTTTATCATAATTCTACAACATTTATCAGTTGAAGATTATGGCTTGTACTAGTAGATATTTATTATATTGTTTTATCTACCACTCCTTCCTGTAACGCTATCGAGCATTGAAGGTACTGAAAAATATACAGAAACATATACATAAATAAATTAAGGTGGCTAACTTGCCGATTTTCACATACGGTGAGCAAACGTGATATTCGTTTCACCGGAACTACAAGGCTATGAACTCATGTGTCTGCCCTATAAGAGTTCACGGTCATACAGTTACATCCTAATTGGGCAGAAAAGGGCAACAAACAAGAGGCAGAAGCAAGAACACACAACACGTGCACAGCCTCAGTTCTCGCCTCTCTCCCTTGTTTCTTGCTCTTTCCTGTCTAGGGTTGGAATATGAGATTGTACGCTATTCAACACTTTTTAGTTATATCATAGCGGGGAAATCCAGTTACATTTTTATTTAGTCAACGTTCCCCCCTTTCTTTACTCAGGTCTCATAGAGCGCTCAAGAACGGAACACGATTTTTTTACTGACTGAATCCACTTTTCGATTTATTCCAGCAGCAACATGCACAACATAATCACTGCAGCCTTGCACCTCCACAGCATCTTGGTACAAGATGAAACGGTTTCACCGTCTTGGATGCGCATAGTCACTCTATCAGTAACTATCATGCGGCGCAATAATAGGAGCCGGGCTTCTGGCACACCTTAGGAGCTTCTGGCTCGAGAAGCTCGCAGGTGAAGTCAAAGAGTTGTCCTTGAGCCTTCTCCTGAATAGTCAAGTTGTGCGCTCCGTTCACCTCTATCCACGGCACGTACTCGATCCGCGGCATGTGGTCGCGCGTCCTCTTTCCCATCTCGTACATAAGCTGCGTACCTTCAGGCCCACTGCTGCACCTGTCCAAGACGCCCCAGTCAGTACCCACCTTCTCGGCACAAGGCTTTCCAGCTTCAGTAGGCTTGTCCTGGCTAAGCATGCAGGCGACGAAATCTAGAAGTTTGCGGGTCGGGTGGACATACTTGACAGCGCACGTCTGCACTTCATTGATGTAGCACTCGTCGGGTCCATGCTGGCAGTCAAATGTGACGGTACCGTTGACGACCTTGATTTTGGCATTACCGAAAGGCAAAATGTCAACGTTAAGATTGTCTTGCAGCTTGACGTACGTTGGGTGTAGTTGGTCCAGGATGAAAAAGTGGCAACCGGAGCAGAGTCCCTCGTAGTATAGCGTGATATTTACGACGTTATCGTGAGATAGGTAACACAGCGCTGGTGAGACAGCAAGGACGATCGTCAGAAGCCCACCTAGATGTAAACGGGAGGATGGCATCTTGGACTAAGTACTTTAGCCACTGTGTGGGTGATCTACTTTAAGGTTGCAGCGGAATATAGTAGTGCTAGAATCAGATGCCACTAACTTATATATGTGCAGGAGCACTGCGTCGCCTCGGCGAGCGCCGTATCAAGGGCCATATCGAAAGTGGCGATAACCAGACGTAGTGCCCTTGGCCATAGTCAGTCCTTTGTGCTAGATATTTCAAAAACAATGTTATCTGCGAAAATGCACGTGGTTTGTGCTCGTGTAAGGACTTTTTTCTTGCAATTTTTCATGACGTCATAAGGTCTTTCAGTGTGCACAATAGAAATGGCAACTTCAATGAGGTGTAGGGTGTGTCCAGATAAGTTCGAGCACGAGGTCCAGGCCACCATTCCCGATTTTGATGAAATTAACTGTCGACACAGGTCTTAGGCGCAGAACAATGGTGTCGAAGTTAGTTTTGCGAAAAAAAAGAATGTGGTTCGCCTGAAAAAAATTTATATACATTTTGGTCGCAAAAATAACTTTTCCGCCAATTTCGCGATCTCTTACTTTTGAGCGCACCTAAGGAAAACGCGGTGCACTTTTTGGTCACGATATTTATTCTCGTCAAAGAACAAGTGAAACACAATTTTATGAGTTCATAATTTCCCTTGCCTGTCTAAGGACGTTTGAGGAAAAAAATCACAACCATGGCAAAACGTGCAACACACCGGTATTTCAGGAATTTATTGCTGCGAACAAGTTAAACTGAAAATAATAAAACTCGGTACGTATTAACTATGATACTTGTGCTCTCTTTTAAAATAACTTTCGTGGTTTTGCCAAGCTTCTTTTATCTTCAGAATTAGACTGTAACGTAAGTGGTTTATCAAAAACGCCCTAGTTTGAAAAGTTTTCTCAAAAAGAGAATTGTTAATATTTTTCAAAATCTTTCTGATTGAAGTTATTGCGAAATGACTGGCTCCCGAACGGTAAGAGAGGGACGCTTCTTTAATCTACAATCATGGCGAACGGTCCGCCGCTCAGTCCTGTCCCGAGCTCTCGCACACTTCAGCTTTCTCCTCTTCCCTCGGGTGTCGCACGTTCTTGTTGCTCCGTTCCGGCTTATTTTCAACATCATCCGGGGCGGGCCAGGGTGAATCAGAGGCTTCGAGCGCGCAGAGCCTTTGTACCGGGCGATTCACAACAGAACCATTGGCGAGACGAACGGAGCAAGTGCGCACTACATTGTCTCTCCCTGGCAGTAACTCAAGCACTCTGCCCAATTTCCATGATGTCGCCGGTGCAGTGTCTTCTTGCGAGAGCACTACATCACCAACTCGCAGTTTTGTTGTCGGGCATGTCGGGCGATTATGTGCTGACCGCAGCAATAGCAGGTACGCTCGTTTCCATCTCTTTCCAAGTTCCGCTGTTACACGCTGGCGATGACGAGCCTTTCGTTGCAGATCAACCGAGGTATGAGGCTCTGATGTGCAAATCTGTTGCGGCAATGATATGCTGCGTTTACCCATCCAGAAATGCGATGGTGTTAAGGGCTGTAGCTCGTTAGGCTCACTGTCGAGGTAGGTCAGCGGTCTGCTGTTGATCACTGCTTCAATCTCGCACAGTATCGTTGCGAGGGCTTCCACGTTAAGACTGCAGCGTCCAAGCGATTTCTTGAGAGCTCCCTTTGTTGTACGAATGAGACGCTCCCACCATCCGCCCCACCACGGAGCTCGTTCTGCGATAAACCTCCATTGTATCCTGAGCTCCGCGGCGTACTCTCGAAGAGCAGGTAGCGCAGATCCAAACGACTTAGCACAACTTCGGAACGTCTGGGCGTTGTCAGAGTACACTATTGAGGGTACTCCGCGGCGTGCGACGAAACGACGGAAAGCGAGCAATGTCGTGGCGGTGGTCATGTCCGACGTGAGCTCAAGGTGAACCGCACGTGTAACGGCACACGAAAACAAAAGTATGTAAGCCTTTGTTGAACTGCTTGTTGACTTTGCGTACAGCGGCCCACAGTAGTCAAGTCCAACGACCGCGAAGGGGCTGGTTTCCGTAATTCTCTCGCGTGGAAGTGGGGCCATTGGTGCAGTCTCCACTGTCGTTTTCCATCGTTTGCATATTCTACAGTGAAAAATGATTTTCTTCACTGTTTGGCGCCCTCTTAATAACCAGAAGCGTTCTCGAAGCTCCGTGAGAGTTGCTTCAGCACCACCGTGGATCGTACGCATATGTGCTGCTGAAACAAGCAGGCGGGTGAGCTTATGGTTGCTTGATAACAAAATGGAGTGACGAATGTCCTGTTCAGCATGCAGCTCTTGCAGTCGCCCACCGACGCGAATTAGGCCGTTCTCATCCATAAATGGGCACAAACGAAGCACAGGGGATGTTGAAGGCAACGGCTGGCCTTTCTTGAGCGCACTAACTTCGATCGGGAACGAGTCTTCCTGCAATATCAGCAACCAATAACGTTCAGCTTGAAATAATTCTTCCGCTCTAAGAGGTCCAGGTGCTGATGGGAAGCGTCTTGCGGTGAGGCTGAAACGCTGGATCCATGCAGTTACTCTCGGCAGTCTTGTCAGAGAGCTGTAGTTTTCCAGGGGCACGACGTTTTTGCGAACACTAATGGCGGATGAATAGACAGACGTAGATCCTGTGGACAAGCTTTGATCATTCTTCGGTTGCTCCGGCACATTTAACAGTATATTTGCATTAGATTGGTTGATGTCTATACCTTCGAAAAATCTGGTGTTGTCAGAAAGCCAGGCTGGGCCATTCCACCACTTCGATGATTCGGTGAGGTCAGAGCGTGATAGTCCTCGAGTTATAACATCGGCGGGATTTTCCTTGCTGTTACAGTGAAACCATTGTGAAGGTTTGGTATGCTGCTGGATTTCGATTACACGTTGTGCTACAAATGGTTCTAATTTGGTTGCTGTACTTCTTATCCAGTTTAGCGCCACAAGCGAGTCTGTCCACAAGAAAACAGCGGCGTGCTGGAGAAAAGGGACCCTTTGCACGTAGCGTATAAGCCGCACCGCGATGGTGCATGCTAGGAGCTCCAGGCGAGGAAGCGATACCATCTTCAAGGGGGCAAGTCGGCCCTTGCTGATTAAGAGTCGTGCGAAACATGTGTCGGGTTGCGAGTTCACTCGTACGTAAACGCACGCACCGTATGCTCTGGGACTGGCATCTGCGAAGACGTGCAGCTCAAATGAAAAGGGATCAATGTTGTCTCGTAGGAATATATACCGTGGAATAGTGACAGACGTGTCGGACAAGTCGGAACACCACCTATTCCATTCGGCCTGTTCGTCTTCTGGCATACTGGCATCCCAGGCGAGGTTTTTCTTCCATAGATTCTGGAACACTATCTTCGCCCTTATGGTGAATGGAGTGAGGTAACCAAGCGGGTCGTAAACTCTTGCCAAGGTTTTGAGCGCTGTACGTTTGGTAGCCGGCCTTCCGGCACTGAAGATGGCTGCGTGCTGAGTGCTCAAGAGAAGGCAATCACCCGAACGTTCCCAGGGAACACCCAAGATCTTCATCATATGATTATCTCCAGCTTCATTTTCGATGGCGCAGTTGTCACGTAAGAATCTTTCCTTCAACGCGTCACAATTCGAAGCCCACTTGCGAAGTTCCATGCTTGCCTCGTAGAATATTCTCTTTGTTTCTTCATATACTTTCATTGCCGCCTGCGCGCTTGGTAGCCCGACGATAAGATCATCTACGTAGAATGCGTGTTCCAATAAGGCGACAGTGTCTGGATAGTGGTGCTGACAGGATAACAGGTGATGACGAATTGCAGCGGCCAACAGAAACGGGCTTGATGCAGCTCCAAACGGGACTCTGGTCATCCGCCAAGTTGTGATTGGTGGCATGGGCTCTTCCTTGGTTGGCCGTCTTTCCAGCCACAGAAACCGCAGTAAGTCGCGGTCTTCAGGCCGAATCAAAAGCTGGAGGTATGCTTTCTTTATGTCAGCAGCGAGAACTACGGGGTGGCAACGGAACTTTAGGAGTAGCTGGATGACGTCGGCACCAAGTTTTATACCCTTCGACAGGACATCGTTCAGGCAAGGACGACCTGCTTCATGTGATGATGCATCAAACACCACTCGAAGCTTCGTTGTGACGGCGTCCCGACGAACTACTGCGTGATGAGGCATGTAATATACATTATCTCTGAGTGGCTGCTCCTCTTGTACCCTTTCAGCATGTCCGTCATCGAAATATGTTGTAATGGCCTGGTCGTACTTCTCTAGTAACGTTGGCTGCTCTCGGAAGCGGTTGATCTGAAGTTGTAGTCGACGTTCTGCCAGTCGGCGATTACTGTTTCCGGCTGGTATCCCTGGCTCTTCGACCATGAGCGGCACCTGATAACGCCTGCCTTGCTTCGTTATGTAGCGCTCAAATGCAGAGAGGTGCGCGTCGATCTGTAACGGTTCTGAATAGCTTCCATCAATTCCGAGGGCATCAAGACGCCACATCGAAGATATGTCTATGTCCGTTGCAGGAAGAATTGCTGCTCGAGACGAGCAGTCCGATAGACGGGAACTGGATGTCAGACAATAAGGGTCCTTGTACCATCCATCCAAATGTTGTTTCTATCGCTGTTAGCCTCTCATTTATGCGATCAATTCTTCCGGTTGTCACTTTCCAATAGGCGTCAGATCCTATGAGCACGGTTATGTCGCCTTCTTGCCACGTATCCTCTTGACATGCGTCAGCCACCTTATATTCCTTGGCGATGAGCGCCTGCAAGATATCGTTCTCCAGCGGTGGACTCGTTACGGAGCATATCTCTGGAATTGTTAATGCTTCCAATTCCACTGCAGCATCGTCAAATTGGCTGCGCAGTCACACGGAGACACGCTCGGCGTATAGTCGCCTCTGAGATTTGGAGCTTCCAAAGGTGATGAGGAGAAAGCTCTTCCCTTCCGACGACGGAACACTGAAGTTTCTGGCCGCGTCTGCGCGAATATAACTCCGCTGGCTACCGCTATCTAAAAGCACTCGAACGAGAAGTCGTCGGTTACCGCACTCTGCCCATATGCGGCCTGTCTGCGAACAGTACAGCCTGGTATCCGCGTGGAGGCTTTGGGCGGTTGTCACTGTTCGAAGACTTGGCGAAGATGGTCTTCCCAGCGCAACGAGTTCAGCAGTAGGCGCTAGGCCCTCGACGACTGGTCTTGACAGTTCGCCAGAATTGTCAGGTGGCGGCGACGGTAGGTACCACAAGGTAAGACTGTTGGATTTTTTGCAGAACCTTGCGATGTGGTTGCGGGTACCGCAGCGGAAACAGCAGTTATTATTCCGTAGCCTCACGCGCTTGTCGTCCGCTGGCAGCTCGGCAGTGCAGGAAAATTATGCTATGCTCATTGCTGCTTGCAAAGTGGGCATAGCTTGGCTGACCGACCTAGTTGAACCTGTGAGAGCAGCAGCCGATGGAATGAGTTCCGTGCAGTCCATGCTTTCTGTCGCCATGTTGTCTTCGCTTTCATATGGACGGCAACGTGGCTGCAGGCGACCTTCCTCCCGCACTTCTACTTGGATGCGAAGGAAGGTTAGAAGGTCCTTCGCTCGACGCATTCGGTCTTCCGGAGTCTCAGTACCACTCGTTGCGCGGTCATCTTCTTTTGTCTTTTGTCGATACATAATAGCCAGGTCGTCTGGCAAGCAGCGCATCATGACGCGATTCAACACCCCGATGTACTGATCCGGTGATACTCGAAGGCCTTCCAATACGCTCACTTGGAACTGCACGTTGTCGTGGAGTGTACGAAGTTTGGCAACATCTGACGAGCTCTTCACGAGAATTAACGCCAAAAGATGATCCACGTGTTCATTAAGCAGAAGATCTCGCCGTCCGAACCGATCCGTAAGCGTTTTAAGTGCGAGGTCGTAGTTCTGTTCGGCTAACCGGATACCTTCGATGGACCGCTTCGCGCTGCCGGTCAAGTACGTGAGTAAATACTAAACTTTTCGATGCGCGGTAATTCGTCATTCTGGTGGATCGTGGCGTCGTAATGGTCCCAAAAGGGCTGCCATTCACGCAGGTTGCCGTCGAACGTAGGTATTTGTAGTCTAGGCAGCACAACCGATCGCTGACGCTGCTCTCTCACCTGGTCCCGAGCGTCGACGGAATTCGGAAGCTCTAAGTTGCTTGATCCGGATCCAGAAGCTTGAGCATGTGTCCTGGTAGCCTGTTGACGTTATTGGAGCCAGTATTTGGCGCGCGCTATAGCGTAGCTTGATCTTGTCGCTGTAATCCTGTGCCGTTTCAACTTCGCGGTCAAGGTTCTCTTCATCTGTTAATGCAAGATTGCGTCGTCCAGCGTCGATAACGCTGATTCCCTGTCCTTGAGGTAGTCGACTTACACGCTACTTCCGAGAGGTCGGGATCCGTTTGCTGTAGCAGGTCCGTTAACTGTGTTAGGGCTCGCGTGACGCCAGCCCTGAGTGCACCACGCTTCTTGCGCAGCTGTTCCGAGTTCGCCATGGCCGTGACGTGAAGGCGTCTCTCGAGGGGCAGTCCCGGGTTTCGCGGCACCAACAATATTGCGAAATGACTGGCTCCCGAACGGTAAGAGAGGGACGCTTCTTTAATCTACAATCATGGCGAACGGTCCGCCGCTTAGTCCTGCCCCGAGCTCTCGCACACTTCGGCTTTTTCCTCTTCCCTCGGGTGCCTCACGTTCTTGTTGCTCCGTTCCGGCTTATTTTTTAAAGACGATAGTCTTTCTTGGGGAACTTAAACGCAGAAATTTTGGTCTGTCTTTCTGTCTGTCCTTCTGTCTGTCTTTCTGTTTGTTGGCTCGTCCCTCGATTCAACCACTCGGCCAAAGTTGAACCACTTGCCCAAGGGCCAGCCATAGTGAACGGCTGACTAGGTTCATACTTGTGTACATTGTTGATCAAAAAGCAAACATTACGCATATCTGAGGCGCAACATCACTAGGTAAGCATTAGGCGGTGTGTTCCTTTAACAGAAAATACATAGATACGCAATTTTAAAGACCTTGATGGTATGCGTTTAACGTTGAGACAGTAACGCGTTTATTAAAAAAATTGGGGGGACGCTTAAGCTTCACCTTTAAGAGTTGAACGCGATAGGGATATCCTGCCCTAGTGCGCACTTCGATCACTGCGAGTGTTTAACAGAATGCGCGCACTAAGGGCGTGCCTTATGTAATGGGCAGCATGCTTTAAACCAGGGGCATTATGCGCGAGAAACTTTTTCGAAGTTGCGTTGCACCCACTACGTGGTCTTAAAGGAATACGCGCAGTAAATGTGCCTCTGTAATGGGTGGCTGTTTTTAAACCACGAAGTCGTTATGACAATGACATGGTGTGACGCCCGATGGCTATGTACGCTTGTACCACGCAATATTACTGCGATATTGCATCTCGTACTGTGACAGCTGTATACAGGACGCGTATTTTTGGGAAGCATGAATGTTATTTTCAGTGCAGCTCCAAGCGGAGGCGTGGCTGTGTGGTAGAACACCTGCTTGCCACGCAGACGGCCCGGGTTCGATTCTCACTCAGACCCATTATTTTATTATTTATTTTATTTGCAGCTTTTTCGATTTTTCGGTCACGGACAAGATGATGATTTTTCGCTCACAACCAACGGTGCCGACGCCGACGACGGAATTTCTGCGATACGAGCTCTTTAACGCTATCGCGTTAAAATTGCCACAGCTGAAGCGATCAGCGCTCCAAGCCGAGCAAGCGCGAGCGCCAACAGCCACCGTCTTCGTCTTCTTCTTTCGCAGGCGTTCTTGTCTGCGCCATACCATGTTACAAATCACTCCCCCGCGGAAAAGGAGCCATCCTGGCAACCTAAGGAACAGATACAGCTGGTGGGTCATAATGCGGCTTCAGTCGATCGAGGTGAACAGTCTCGCGGCCGCGACGACGGCGGCCCGTAGATGATTGAACAGGCTCATCATATAGTTAACTGGGGATGCTTGACATGGGACGCGGTAGGGGAGGAGGAGGAGGAGAGGTTGAGGAAAGGAAAAGGCGCAACTTCTGCAACCCTAATTGGGAGCACGGCTCAGTGTAGGGGCCTTCGTACTTAGGCAGTAGCTTTGTGGAAAGGCCAGGAGTGGAGGAGGAACGCGAAGCCACACCAACGTTCCAGGCGAATACGACTGAGGAGGCAGGTTTTCGTCGTGACGGTCCTTCTGGCCCTAACTTCGCCCTACAATGTTACAACCCTAGTTTCTTAAGCTGCGCTGAAAATGCGACTGCGCTGAAACTTATCTTCCTCCGTGCCCTCTGCACAATCGCATGTTGTGGTTTCGGTTTAGGTTCGTTTTGCATTGTACGAATGACAGGGGGCGCCGCTCTGGCATTGCTGCTTTACCCAGGCGACGTGTAAATAAAAGAGTGTGTGGAGAGTACTCGTTGAGTGCGGACGTTTCTTCTCCTTCGGCGCATCGCGCCAAACAGCGTGTTCGGGCTGGCCGGCGTCCCCACCGTCGCGTTGGTCACCGCCGGTCTTCGCTGCCGCTGCGCCGGGAGTACCAGCCCGCAACACAGCACTCGGTTTTCCCGACGTAATTGCCAGATGGCGTCCGTATCTCACGCAGCGCCTCTTCTATCGTCTTTAGACGACAGTTGCAGCGAAGCACGCGGATACGCGGCCAATTTTTTTTCAACAATGCTCAGTCCTTACAAACCGTCTCAATTCTTACAAACCGTTGCTTTGCAATGGATTCCCAATCATTGTGCCATAGGTTGGGAACGAGCAAGCTGACGCAGAAGCAAAAATGCGCACACTAACGGTGAAGTCATACAGTTCACTTTTTTCCGAGTATGACATCAACGGCTTGCTGTCTAAGTCTATGAAAACATCTATGACACATTATGGGATGACCCTGATTATCGCTAAGTTGCGTCTTTACAGGCTTCGACTCTGGTCATACTTTTTGGCTTCCATTCAGCCTTATTATGCACTTCTTATTTTTGTATATGTCACAGTACTTTCAATGTATCTGTACGTAGCCCCAACCTTATTGTTTGGGGACTGCAATAAAGTGTTAATTATAGGGTTCTTTACTTACTAAATTGATTGTGAATCAACAATGACATTTTTGGTTCATTGCAAATGTTACAACTCTGTTTCTTTTTTCATTCTATTCCATGCTGTTTTAGATTTCCTATATATTCTTTTTTTCGGACCTCAACTAGCCTTTGGCTACAGGTCCGGTAAGTGTTTGTTATCAGTATGGAACATACGAATAACAGTACCTACCTACCTACTTCAATAAGAAGAGACAAGGAAACATTACTACATAGACTGCGGCTGCGTGTTGCATATACACGAAGATACCTTTGTAAGATTGGGCAGGAGCAAAACCCTAACTGCAGTATGTGCCACAGGTCAGAGACAATTCACCATATCTTGTGCGTGTGTCCTTAATACGCGACCGAAAGACAGTCACTTGAGTGCGTCATAGATCGTCTGGACTCCCGACCCTTTTTGGAAGAGAAGCTTTTGGGTGCTTGCGAACATGCAGACCACGAAGTTTAAGTGCCTCTTCAGTTTAAAGTGCCTCTTAAGAATTCTAAGCGAGACAGGTTTAGGTGCTCGTCTTTAGAGCATGTGCGGTGTAGAGACTTTCGCGCGTGTCCTGTCCCCGCGCAGGACAAAGTGTACAGTGACTCATTGTGCCATACCAAAGTCACGTATCATCATAACTCCCTCTTTCTCTTTCTTTCCCTTTTCTTCTTACCTCCGTGAGGAATACCAGGCTGGAAACCCGTTTTCCAGGCCGAGCTCTGATCCTTCATCTTCATTAAACATGTTCTTCTTCTTCTTCTTCTTGGCCGAACTTGAGGCCGCGAAACAAAAGGTCAAACTACATCAATGCACACTGTATACACTGATAGCGGCGAACAGAGCGTCGGCCGTCAATAAAGTGACAAGCGGTAAAGCGTGTCGGCTTTTATACGCGTGCTATCGAAGACTCCAGCGTGATCGCTGGTGGCCGCGTAATCTCTCGAAGAACCTAGACTATTCGCGTCCTGCGCGCTATCTTAACGGAATAATCTAAAACAATCGTGAAGCTTCTGAAACATCGCGGCGTTATCTGCGCGGAGCGCTGCAAACAGTCTCTGCGGAGTTAACGTGTCTCTTTAAATGGAGTTACATATGTGAGATCCATAGAGAGAGAGAGAGAGAGATGTATTGCGGAAAGGCAGGGAGGTTAACCAGAAAACATATCTGGTTTGCTACCCTGCACTGGGGAAGGGATAAGGGGAGACAGAAAAATAAGAAAGAAAGGAAGGGGATAGGGAGGGAGGGAAGCGCAAACACACACACACACACACACATGAGTGTTACAATCGTTCAACGAGGCGGGTAGCTCGCAGAAACTTCACCAGCGCCTTCGTTGCTTTCTGGCATGAAGCTCGATCCTTCCGACATTCCAAGATTGAGATCCATAGGTGGCAATAAAAATCATAGGACTCTGACACTTTGACATTTGGGAAGACAAATGGATGAAAAGAATATATGTCAAAAGCAAAACGTAGATTACCACATGTAGAGCGTTCAGCAAGAGATAAGTTGCGCAGAATACGTATCTAACCAGTAAAAGCTAACGGAATACTTTTCAAGGAATTCCTTTTTGCAGAGAAACCATTTGTGTATATTAAGTTGGTAAAAAAAGAACCAAAAAGAACATATGCGGGAGAGGGGGGGGGGAACAGGTAGATTTTATTTTGTTGATTTTAGTGACTTTAGCTGCCTCTTCAGCACACTCAGGATGACTGCTTTGGAAGAAGACCATACGCAGGCGTAAGGTCCGTGCAGCGTCAATTGTGTTTGCAGGGCTGCATAATTTTATAACAAAGCAATAAACAAACATTAGGCATGTACTCCTATGATTCAGGCGTCAAGCCTGGTTAGCGTGAATTGTGGTTCCAGTGTTGGCTTCGCTTTCATAGAAGTCTAATAAACATTAAATTGGCATTGCCATGACTCAGCAAGCAACATTCGAGCGTTAGAGGGGGAGAGGAGGGAGTTCTAGAGGGGGAGTTGCTGGAAGATGGACTCATGTACTGTGCTGCGATCGATGTAGTCCGCCAGCAACCTGCCTCGAACAAAATACGGCAAATATTTGAAAATGATAATGTATTCGGCCAGAGGGGCGGGGCTCTGTCCTGACGTCTCTGTTCACTTGTACGTTTAATATCCGTGATTCGTGTATACTCTGTGGCAGCGTTTCACTGAAACAACATTTCGACACGTGAACAAACTACGAGCGCTCATTGGTTGGATCGCGTGTGCTTCCACCAATGAGAGAGGAGAGCAGAGAAATCCTGAGAGATCAGAGAGGAGGTCTTCTGCCGGCATTGACAACACGAAGCTTAGGAACGCGCTGAGAAAACCGAACTATTTGGAAGAAGTCATCAGACAAAGTGCGCTCGAGAAATTCATTACTGAACTGTTGTTATACATCCACAAGCCTCAGGCATTCCGCCATAAACCTTCTAATAACGTTTCATTTGAAATTGTTTAGGTGCCCCCATCGTTTCGACGTCATTCACTTGAGACATAGGATAAATGTCAAGTTGTTTTTCACCGTGACAGCTTACCTGCTTCATCGGCGATTGTTGTTGTACGTCCACCAGCCGGCAGCAATATTCGCTGCGGCATATCCAATATTGAGTTGGATCCTTTCTTGTTTTACAGAAAAATGGTGAATTGCACGACACAGGGAAAGCAGAAAGCCTCGATTGTTTACGTCGCTTCAAGAGAGCCACTATATCTAGACATTGGACTTGGAGGAAAACAAACCGTGTGCCATAGCGCTGAGTGGTCAGCCAATCTACATCGCATCAGTGCCATAAATTCCTGTAGGACTGATGCAAAAACAGGATATGTATCGTTTGGCAATATATGCTCCCCTGTACCGCCGGGGGGCATGGCGGTACACATCAACTTTATGACAAAGAACACGGATTTCGTCGCTACAAACATTATTACGCCAATATGAAAGCTGAACAGTACAGCTTTGTTGTGTACTGTCACAATAGCTTTGTCTACGTGGGGTAGAGACTGATGAAAAAACAGGATACGAATGGTTTATCGATACATGCTCGCCTGTTTCGCCAGCGGGCAAGTGTAACTCCTGTCAGTTCTGTGCCAAAGAACACAGATCTCTGTGCTTCAAACATTATTAAGCCACTATCAGAGCTGGACAGTGGAGCTCCCTTTGTGCAAGCTTGAGCTGCTTATGCCTACGCGTGGGCGTGGCTGAAAGTGCAATATTGGCCCACGGACAAAAGACGTATGCCACAACATGTATTTTGCCATTGGAACGCTTGACTTGGCCTGCAATGTAAAGGTTGTTTGCTTAGTGTATGGGAAACCGAAGAAATATTGCCAAGCCTTCAGTTTAGGTATTTGCTGGAGCATACACAATACATTACTTTTTTCTTCTGGAAAGATGGAAAACTTAAGAAACTAAAACGATAATCATGGCGTTGTGGTAGTGGTATCTTCAAGAGCGGTGCTGCGTGCCGTGTAATGTAGTACCATATTTAATGTTATGAATTTGTTTTCCTTGAGGGCTGATGTTGAGAACATAAACGCCAGCTTCCGATTATTCACCATAGTTTACGGTCCACCAAAAACCGCCTTTCAATTAGTATTTACAAGTATATGAGCAAAGAAAGCACTGCAACGTCTAGGCTATACGAAGCCCGTTTTTCTCTTAAAATACCTTCTCTAACATTCAACATTACCCAGCAGCCACTTGGATTAAAGCTGATTTGCCAATCCGCGGACACGTTTTACCGCACCCCCCTCCGCATTTTCCTGAGCGCTGACACTGCGCTTTCTATGTCTGTGCCCTCATACTCCAGCACCTGTGCCTAAGCTTAGTATGGAATTAAAATTATGCTGTGCGTCCTGTTATGTATATGTTTTGCACACATAACACATCAAATTAAGTAACGGCACATCGTATGACAATCAGGAGTGACTACAGTCGTGTACACCAACGTATCTCAGTGCTTTTAACACTTTATTTGCATCACACATAGTTACGTAATTATTGTTTAGGACGTATGGTTATTGTGAATCTACTTAGAAGAACAAATGTCAGCATGTTAGGTAATAAAGACAGCAGTCTTTAACTCCGCATCAGCGTTGTCGCGAGGCCCTATCAAAAGTAAAGTACTCAATTGCCATTCTGCACAGGCTTTCTTATAGTGACACAGGTGCAGTTTGTTGCCTCCTTACTTTTCTTTTTCACTTTACATGAGGCCTCGTACAGCGTAGGCTATATCACTTGAAACCATGCTTGATTGGGAATGTATAAGATGATCACGGCAGAGGAAAGTTTTGTCTCAAAAAATCAAAAAAGACGAGATTGTGCAAGGTACCTTACTTTGGTTCTAAACACTTTTTTTTCATATTTTATACAACTTCATGTTGTTTCTTGAATTTGAAAGAAACACACTTTGTGTAGGTAAGACGTGTTCTCCTTACCTGCCATTTAAGGCTTTCCTTGTCTCTCGAGCCACCAAAAGAGGGAGAGTAAGGAGAAAGAGGAAAGGTAGATAGGTGAACCAGGCAAGCGCCTGGTTTGCTACCCTACGAAGGGAATATTGCACAGAGGGACTGCCAATATGGAAAGCGGGAGAGAGCTAGCAGTTCACACACATAACAGAACGCACAGCAAGATTTTAATTCCATACTCACAAGGCACAGGCGCCAAAGCACAGATAGAGAAAGCGCAGTATCAGCAATACCGGCTTTCACGAGCACAATACAGGCCAGTTTTTAAGTTGCATGAATAATTCATTTTCAGAAGACGGCGACAGGATGTCCATTAAAAAGTCCCGGTGTCTACCTCGTTTTTGCATCTGCGATGGCGCAGACAGGACAACAAGAAAAAGTGTCATCATTGTATTCGCAGCCTAGTATTCGAAGCTGCATCCATGCTTCGTACAACAAGCCTTTGTGCCGCAGATCCGGCCGACTACTGTTCTTTCACACAGTTGTAGAAAATATCAAGGAGGTCACTGCCCAAGATTAATTAATAGAAGTCCCTAAGGCAAATGTGATTCTGGAAAAAACTCCACGAAAGAAGAAGACATTACAGAGACTGAATATATCTCTACTTAGTATTTATCGCTGATTTTGCTCTACGAAGTTGAACTTATGTTTAGTTAACATTTGAAGTACAAAGTTAATGGGAGCTGTTTTCAAGAAATTTATATACGAACGCATTCATTCGAATAATTCGGGAATCCGGTGTCTCGCACGAGTCCACTGTGTGCATTGTGGGTGCCTCGAGCCGCCTTGTCGCAGCTTGTCAAAGCTGATTTGGCAACCCACGGACAAGTTTTACCGCACCCCTATCCGCCTTTTTCTTAAGATGCTCAGGGACACATGCACCGGGAAAAAAGCCTGCGACGTATCACACGAGCTCTTACACCGCCGTGGGTGTCAGACCTCTATGATGGTTTAACCAATCGAGCGGAGGTTACGTAAACGAGGTTTCATGTCAGGGTTACGCTTAGCCCTTCTGTGACTGCACTCTGGGTGCAAAATTACCGCGCCCCATATGGACCATCGAGCCCATATTGTGCGCCCTGAATCCGCATTGTGACAGTGACACACTTTCTGTGCACTTGTACAGACCTGAATTTAAGCGGACTTCGCCACCCCCGTGCAACAGGCCTCAGGCCTGTCCGACCACCCAACCTTGATCGTTGGATTCACGGACCGCTCCACCACTGCAAGTTAGACTATACATAAAGTAAATGCGCATTTTCTAGAATGAAGAAACAAGTAGTAAATTGTCAGTAGGGAGCGTAAGTGCTTCTTTGACCTTATCCTCTAATCTCTCTCGTGCATTTCGAAGAAATTCTTTCTGCATTGTGAATCATTCAATATTCCATACAAGTGAACAAAATTCTTTGCTGGTCAAGTTGGTTCTATCAGCAGTTTCCTTGTATTCAAGCGGTTCCCGCCAGCATCAGGCACTTTTGTCCATCATTTCTGCGATGCTTTGCATGTCTTTCTGATGTGATCCGCCGATCTTCACACAGAGCTCCATATTGACCGACTTCCATCTTTGGAAGTTTTGTCGAAGCTATAACGACATATTGCTACCTCTAGAAGCACACGAAATACAACGAATCGACTGCGACATTTCTGTGCGTGTTGGTGGGTTAAGGCTAATGTGCCGTAGTATGTCGTGTGGGCAGGAGGGGGGGGGGTTACGTAGGTGAGTACGTGTGGAAGAGGAGTCCGAAATGTGTGCCGATGGGCGGAACGTGGGCGTGGGGATGTGGCTAACCGGGGAGGAGCTACGATGGCGGAGTCTAATATTTGCCCACCTGTGCTTCAGATTTGTTTCCGCAAAAGCAAGGCCCGGAAATGAAACAGCGTGTCGCCGTCGAAGTCGCGAGCTTTGGCTAGCCGTAGGCAAAATCAAGTAACACGACGAGGCATTCCGTGGCAGAGACAACGTGAAAATGTCGTGGTCTCGCTTATTACTAACAAGCAAGATGACCACTAAAGCTGTGACAGCCTCATTAGGGTCTGGGCACTGGGTATGGCAGCTCATGTTGTTCTAACAGATTTTGATAACTTTTCATTTGCTGATAGCTGCTCTGGAAGTCAGGTGAACGCGAAGCAGCTCTCTACATGCGCACTCGAGAAGCCACAAAGCTTCCGCTTGTTCTGCGCACTTCCGATAGTCGGAAGAACACAGGATGCATGAACGGCGGGAGGAATACTGCTGGAGCCTCCTCTGTCACATCCTGTCTCGCGCGTCACCACAAAATCTTTGAGGTTCACGTGTATGCTGCTTAAGAGCGAATCGCAAGTACCATAGATTTGTACATACACAGCTAGAGATGGAAACAATTTTCTCTGTGTGACATAAATGTTCCAAGGCTGAAACAAAAAAAGAAAGGAATATTGGAGCAAGTCTCTGTTCTGTTGTATACCTACCATGCTTATGCTGTACATCAAGAAAAATAAGTGTCACGCTTTTTGAGACACTACGGTATTGTCTGGCTGCAAGAACCAAATAACGCGCAAAAAACGTTCCTATTTAACGCTTCTTGTCTGGTCTTCAGATATGTGGAGTAGCGTTTTCTCCCGACTGCGGTAAACAGTTTTCTATGTGGGCATAGCACAAAAATAGTACTGTACAGAATGCGAGGTGAAGAAAAAAGTTGACTCGTTAGGCATTTCCGCTATAGGCACTCAACTACAGACATGCCATAAAACTCAAAGGCGAGGGATGAAAGAGCATGATTCACGGAGTCCAGACAGTATCGCAAACCACTGTGCCGCAAGTGTTTACACCGATAGCAATAATTCAGTATTCGCCATGTTTGTTTGTGTGACGATGAAAAGGGAATAAGCAAGGAAGACACGGAAACAAACAAAAAGCGATATTTATCTCGTAAGTATCGCAGGTTATAGGGGTCTGTATGGTAAATAATTGCAACGCGACAAAAAGAGGTTCAGACAAACGCTAATGAAGGGGAAAGAACAAACAAATGTGTCCACACACATGTGCGGCGGCTAGACCAAGACAAGTCCTAAACTCAGGAGGAGATGTCTCCGTAGCAATGGGGGTATGATGGTCCGTCACAAACACTTGAAGTTTGGTTGGATATATTCCCGAAGAAAACATTATGGAAGATGATCTACACAACGCCCGACGCTAATATTCTGCATGCTCCTACTGGCTGCTGTTAAAAAACATATTACACCTAATAAGGGCGAGCCCAATAGTGTGAACGATGCAAGTGCAGCCTTCCCCGTTTACTTACACATGTTATTTGCGCGCTACTCTTTATATATAAAAGCTCAGTTTCGTTTATTGCGTAGCACCAAGCTAACATCCTGGCTGCGGGCGATGTGTACGTATTAGCCCAGTTATCATATGCGAACGGGACTTTTTCGTAGGTCATAGCCTTCAGGATATTATGTATATTCGTACATCTTATGCGCAGAGTGGAATTCGCTCGCCATAAAAAAAGGCCCTAGTATGCGGCTAGCTTACGACCGGCTGCACGGTTAGAATGAATACTTACCAACTAGCTCAGCTCTGTGTTTTTCAAAAACTTCTCAGCGTTGTGCACACTAGGTTCTCATTTTTTTATGCAGACAGTCGTACCTAGTTACCAGATTAAGGCCACTTCATGGGGTGTGGAAAACTTTAATTCATTTATTCAGGTTTGGAATGGCGGACCAGCGAACTATGAATTCCTACAAAATCATTCCACATCCTCATATGCTGTAGTTCTCTTAATCGGCTCACTCCTAGACAAAATTATGGCGTTTCAGGAGTGGAAGATCGAACAAATAACGTTGTTGATCCCTCCGTCATAGGAATCGGCAAAGCACGAAAGTAAAACGTGTCCTTACGTAGCTCATAAATTTCACTACAGCGTCATTTAACGTGGACCACCCACGTATTGATGACAACTCCACGCGACTAACGTCCATGGTAAATGATTAAACAAACCTTTGTGGCAGCTACAGTAGTTAACGGTGAGAGCGTAATCAGAGAAAGCGGCGTGAAGCGAAGAGCGTCAGTTGCACACATACTGGGCTAAGGTCGGCATATTGAACACGACGACCGGACTAGAGGAAACGCAACGCGCGTCGCATCTCCCCTCTAGCCTGGCCGCCATTTTTCTCTGGGCGAGCGTAAGCGGGATGCAGTGTTACAGCCAAGCGAGGCAGGTTAAGGTAGGCGCGCGTCGCAGAGCTTTTTTAATATGGATGGATGCTATGAGCGAGGCCGAGGCTTAAGGACGCCACCTACCGCTCCCACTTCCCCTATTGACGCCGAATAGAGCACCAGCACCGTGTTGCAGGAGCTAATCCGGAGGCCAAGAGCACTTTACCGCTCCCAGACGCGACACCAACCCTCCGGCCAAGAGCACCGCGAGAGAAAAATGTTAGATATAAAAGGCATGGTTGTAAGGTCTCCAGTGTGTGTGACCGTGGCGCAGTGGACAGCGTGCCTGGCATCTGTATCGCGGAACGAGGGGTCGTGGGTTGGACCCCCGGTGACAGAACATTTTTTTCTTTGCCATCTGATTGTGTGCACTTTTTTTTCAAGTCATTTCCTGACGGAAATACGTCACTGAAATCTGGGTGGACCCCAACATAAATACTTTCGTGTTAAAATTAAGATAAGTTTTCTGAAGGGCAGCTGTGTGGTTTGTGGAGAAGCAGTTTTGTCACTCGTATTCATATCACAGCGCAGACGTGCCGAAGTCTGCAACATTAGGCAACAGCAAGCCGATATTAACCAGGGCTGGTGGTATTGTGTGCCAAACGTATACACTCTTAATCTTCTCTTGCATTACTTCGTCTCGATCATTATATTGTACCACAGTTACTAAGCCCTCATTCGTAAAGCGAAGGTTGTGAGCTCGGTCCACACCGGCGGCTGTTGTTTAGTCCAGTTTTATTTTCATTAACTTATATCGCAATTACTAGACTTCATATAAAAAACTACACTAACGATCATGTGCTTCATTTGGCTTATTTATTGGCGTCATGGTATAGGCTCCAACAAAAACGGGCTTTTCAATCTATCGCCCTTTCTTTCGTCTTTCAAATAAGTACAGGTTTTCTCCGTGCTCTTGCTCAGAACATGGTTGTTTTTGCTGCTGACCTATAAATACGGTGCACGGTTGTGCTGGTTAAATTGCTATAATCATTTATTAAAAATTTCCAGCTCATCAACTTGCTTCGCATCTCTGCCCGCATATATTCACGGTGGAATTACTCTTTTAGTCACTGCCTTTATTGCTACTGAACTAGAAACCGCAGAGGAAATAGCTATCGCATTAGCCATAGCACAAACAGAAGCGGACGTGATGATCAGTGATTCGCAGACGGCGATACGAAACTTCGCAAACGGCCGAATCTTCCCAGAGGCACTGTGAATTCTAAAACTCGGTAACAATCAGGAAAAAAGTGTCCATCTGATATGGACACCCGCTCACACACTATCAGACGGTAGTAATGAGGCATGGCGCACTCGCATGACTCGAGGGCTTACAGACCGAGCGTCGATTAGTGCCACCTCGGAGAATATTGACGAGTGGGAGTGGGAAGATAAAATGACCACATTTCATGAATTTACAGTACACCATAGATTTCAGAGGCGTACATTCCCACCACCTCACCCGAAATTAAGCAAGAAACAGTCTGTCGAATGGCGGCAGTTACAAACCCGGTCCTACCCGAGTCCAGCTATCATGCATATAATACACTCAGATTTATACACGACAGACAAGTGCTGACATTGCGACTCTACAGCCACTTTTGCATTATACTATGGGGATGTCCAGATATAATCAACAATAGCCGTGATGCAGGCTAAAATAGCGACAGCCTCCGCGCGCGCTGGGAGTCTGCGTTGCTCAGCTCGGATCTGGAGCACTAACTCTGTGCCGTCCAGCGAGCCGAGGAAGCGGCCAAGGGCCAGCAACCCTTGGCCGAAGCCTAGGCGGGATCCAGGCTCATTCCACCAATTCGGAGGGCAATCAATAAATTTAATTGATCTGATCTTAACGTGTTTCTCGCCAGTCACGCCAAGAAACGTGACAGAATTCAGAAATGAGTTCGTCACTCGAATACGCCCAACGGTAACATAGGCGTGATACTCTTGCTCATGAAGTTCGTCCGTCATTCGTGTCTTTTCAGCCCGAGTCATATATCACAGAAGTCGGGCTGGCGAACTTCCTCGTTGCGAAATGCTTGCTTCCTCTGGCATGCGAACGGCGTCGTGTATCCGAGTGCTCTTTCCATCGAGTTCTGCCGAGTGCCTTCACTCGATTTATTTTGCATACGCCCAGTGAAAACCGATTCGCCATCTGGCCTCCTTTCACGCTCGAACGTCATTCTGCACGTCATAAGGAGAAAGGAGACCTGTCATCGCGTGCCCCAGGAAGAGGGCTCGAAAGAAGGTGATGTACAATCTGGCGAAACGAGACGGTGGCTCTCGGGGACTGTCAGGCGTGGGCGCATCTTGCGTGGGCATGTTCGAGCGTGTTCTTATGGGAAAGTTTGCAAAGTCACGTATGCAGAGCAGGCCATCAGCGGAAGCACGTCAGAACGCGGCATTTTTGTACCTGTGTTTCGCGTAGAGGTGGCAGAAAGAAAAAAAAAGAACGTGGAACGTGATCGGGCAGAAGCAGTCTCAAATTTGTGCGAATGCGTGGAAGTATAACATGCATGTGGCTTGAAAAACAACGCGAACAGCGAAATTCGTCACCGCCTCGCAAAGAACTCAAGACAGTGAAAAGCAAGCGCATAGTTGGCGTTCTTTAAAGAATGTGATTGCTTACGCGCTTGCGTGCGCTTGATTCTGCTTCAGAAACAGGTAGTTTCAAATGCATCGAATGCTTGTGGCAATGCTACTGTTCTACATAACTGCAAAATTTCGGCAATGTATTGGACGCCACACTACCGTCCTGTGTCGTTAATCAGTACGGTATGTAAGGTGATGGAACATGTACTCTTCTCAAGCATAATGAAACATCTAAATGAGAACTCTTTATTAAACAACTGCCAGCATGGCTTCCGTTCTGGACTTTCCTGTGTCACACAACTAACAGAGTTGACTCATGACCTATCAAGTGCACTGGACAGAGGTGACACCATTGATTGCATATTTCTCGATTTCCAGAAGGCCTTCGATGTTGTACACCACGATGCGTTAATAGAAAAGCTGTCGTGGTATTGTATTGACAGTTCTGTGATTTCATGGATTAAAAATTATTTGCAGTTTAGGCGCTTAAGAGTTATAATTAATGGTGAAAAATCGGGCGAGGCTGACGTTACCTCAGGAGTGCCGCAAGGGTCGGTGCTTGGCCCCTTGCTCTTCTTGATTTATGTGAACGACATAAGTGATAATATTGTTTCTTCTGTACGCATGTTTGCAGCTGACTGTGTGCTGTATAGAGTAATTCATGACAAAAAAGATTGTGCAATTCTGCAAGGTGATATAGACAGGATTACACAGTGGTGCGCAGATTGGCATATGAAACTGAACGTTAAAAAAACAGTACACATGTGTTTTTATAAAAAAAGAACTCAACAATTTCACACTTTCTACAACATTAATGGAACACATCTATTGTCCGTAGGCGAATTTAAGTATTTGGGAGTGTTCTTTACGACCGATTTATCATGGACACGACATATTGACTACGTTACTGCCAAAGCATCTCGTGTGCTCGGGTATCTCAAAAGAAGTGCCAAACTATTTCAAATCAATGCAAGGGCTCTGCTATATCTTTCCAGCGTACGATCAGTGCTTGAGTACGCCAGTACGGTTTGGGATCCCTGGACACAAACGAACACAGACAAGCTTGAACGTATACAGACTAAAGCAGTGCGGTTTGTTTTTCGAAACTATTCAAGGCAATTCAGTGTATCCGAGGCAAAAAAGTTAATTGGATGGGACAGTCTTCAAAAACGACGCTGTACTCATAAATTGAAATTTTTCCATGACATCTACCATTCACGTACTAGAATTGACCGCGCGAAATATTTCCATGACCCTGATTATGTGTCTACGAGAGTGGACCACGATTTGAAAATAAAGGAAATATTCTGTAGAAGTACCATGTATAAAAAGTCCTTTTTCCCCAGTTCAATTACAGCCTGGAATCGGCTACCATCACACATTGCGCGGATAAGTTCAAATGCGGGCGTTTGTCCAGGCGCTCCATGATGTTATTGTATAGGGATAACCATGTTGTGATGTACTAGTATAGTTATGATCATGTTTCTCTTTCTACGCATGTAACCTGTATTTTTGTATTATGTACTTTATGTATCCCCCCCCCACTGTAATGCTTATGAAGGCGCTGTGGGTATTTGATAAATAAATAAATAATATTAGGGTTGCTGCTTGTTGAGACGATCATGAGCGGCAAACAGTCAACCTTTCCAAACGTGAAGCTTTTTTTCGCCCTTGAATCTCGTGCAAACACGCCCAAAAAAGTAAGAAAAAAGCAAGGCAAAAATTGCTCGAGCAAGGAGCATTTATGGAAAGGAGGAAACAAATACAAGAAAACGCACACACTGGTGGAAAACTCTGAAAGGTGGTAAGGTTCCGTCTGTATGCAGCAAATAAGAATATTACTTGTTTCGTTGTTTGGGAAATAGACACCTTCCAACAGAAGAAAAAAAATAAAAAAAGCAAAAAAGTAACCTCAGCGTATATTGCATTTGTCTCTAATAAGATACGCTCGATTGGTTGATAAAGGGGGATAACTTGTGCGCAACGCCCACAGAAAATAGTACTTATCATCTGTCGATAAAGTGCAGGAAGGAGCGCATGGCTGGAGTCCAACACGCCAACCGCTAGACAATCAAGGTATGCGTACCTGCGTGCACGCGTGTGTTTCTGAGGGTGATAGCGGGTGTATGTGCTTGCTTGTATATTAAACACATAGGCAGACGTTTTATGCACCTCCAACCATAAAACGTAGGGCACGCAATGAAACTGCGGCTGATAGTACAGCACGTGTCCTTTAGCTTACTGTGCTTGTTGCATTTCATTTTAAAATAGAGGCACCTCAGTAAACTTCATCTCTCGGCCTTTATTTTTGTGTTGAAAATGCGTACATTGAAAACCATTACCTCTTGTCTCTCAAGGGTTAAACACCTACGCACAGGGTATATGGCCTGGCTGTGGAGTCATTGTGTAGCCAAGGCTGGCCGAACTTTATTTGTTTTTTCTAGGACCCTGTATTGTGGCCCGCTGCGGCTGCACCCTACTTCATGAAACGTCTTCAGCTTCACCGCCAGCGAATACAACAATGCAAAACACGCTCATAAGCGCAAGACAAGGACTAACTGCAATAACTATGGTAACTATGGTAACCACAAAAGCTCCTCTCGTCCGCAAAGCAGACTGAATCAGCTAACAAAAGAGGAAGGTCGCCGCCGCCTTCCCGTCAACAACAGGAAGCGACCAGGCGATTGATAATGACCTGAATGTTACTGTATTGCTTCGCACCCAGGAATACATGGTGGCCCACGAACGACCCTTTCTACCGTGCCTTGTGCAGCGGTTTTCTGGCGCCGCATAAAATATTCTCACTATCCAAACCCCCGTGAATGAGGCGCAACTGTGTGTTGTTACAAAGGCGCAAGCGTAGAGTGAATAAACGAAGTAAAGAAATCAATGAAGCAGAAAAATGTTTGATGTTCTAGTTCGCAGAAGTGAAGACATTAAGTTGTTTTGGTTTTTTTTTCAAATAGGGAGCTTCGACTGAAACTATAGGTTAGTTTTGTTTGTCTGGTTTCTGAAACACAATGCACTTAAAATGCATATGGAAAGTAAGAAGTCAGAAGGATTAGACAGACAAGGAAAAAACACGATCGTCATGTACAAGATGGAAAGTTTACTCGCTCATATCGCTGTTCTTGATTTTGTATTGCTTCTGTTTTTTTGCGTCCTTATTATTTCTCTATTATTAGTTGAAGCGAACTATCTTACAATGCGTGTCAGCACTTGCATGGTCGTATTTCCTGGACAATGATGTACGGCGCATAGCCACAACAAAGGACATTGCAATGATGTGGAAAGTGTGGGAGAAATCAAGGCTGCTAAACAATTAATAAAATATTCTTCGCTGTCAGACTTTGTGGTTGCGCCATTTCAGACCGGAGCAAGCATGGGGGTAGCTTGGATGTTTTGCTGCACGGTTGATTTTGAGAATGTGCCCCGTCTGTGGCTTCCTTTGAAGCTATAGCCTCTTGGATATGTATTCCATCGGGCGAGGCGATGCCTTCACGGAAAATTAACTCAATTGTCTGCGTGACACTGCATCTGTGGACGCCTCGGCGTTTGCAGTTTGTGCAGGATTTCGCCGGAGCGTGAGCCAGTACGGCGAAACAATAATCGATGAGTGATGGGGTTCGTGTTAGTTAACGGTACCTGTTCCATGAAGCGAAGTTTCAGAATGAACAACGATGAGTTAATGTCCCTTGACCGCATGAAATACTAGCCCCACGGGTTCTCAGTCATCACATTACTTCCAGCTCGTATGGCACAAAAACTGAATTACAGATATTTTAGCGGCTGTGCGACCGCACGGAATGTTACATGGCTATCATTAAAACATCAGTACTTCGAGCAGTGCGTTCTGTACGAGTACGCGTCTATCACTGAATATTTGCTTAAATCTATAGGGAGCATACTATCTAAGCATGCTCCCAATATGAAGCCCTCCCGTTGTTTCTGGTCAGCGTTAACATCTGCAACAAAGAAACAACTTATTCGAAACTCCATATGAAGGCATGCCTAATAAAGCACTCATTCGAACCTATGTTTAAAGCTCGGCTGTCAATGCTTCGCTTAGCATTTATTCATTATCTTTTGGCTCTTATTTAACATCCCTACTAATATATTTTAAAAATGAGACGGGCAAGTACTATCATATCTCAAACGAAGCAAGAACAACGAGGATACGCCTTCGCGGCGCGTAAACCTTCATAGCGTAGAAAAAAAGGATGTTTACGCAGAACTGACGGCTTTAAAATGGGGCACCTAATTTCGAGGCGTTGGTTTCATGGCTGCAGTCAATAGTAGCCACTGGAGATGCCTCGATACAAGTAACCTTTGTTTCTTTGCATGTTACTTATCGTGCGGGTCACTTAAGGAGCGATCGGTTCATAGAGAGACATTCTGCACAAATGAAATGATTGAAAGATCTACCTGGCTAGCGAAGGTGAATCAAATAAATTTTGTTGCTGCTTCGAAACCAATCTACTTGCGAAACCAATATATTTACGATCGATAGTTGAAGGTGTTCAAGATTCCTTGTATGGCAGGGCTGGGCTGCAGTGGCAGCGAAACTAATCACCGCCATGCCCGAGAAATGCTTGTGTTTATCACTTCAGCGTTACCTCAAGGATTTCGCCAAAGTGCATGGGTGTTCCGGTTGGCATATATTTCTGTTTTTTTTTAGTGCATGACGATTAGGCGTGCCGCTACATATGTTCTGCCATTGCCTCGCAACAGGGCCTATCACTTAAAAACCGCCGAATGGTATGGTGTAATCGACTCCAGGTTAGTAAATACGTATTATTTTGCGCGAGATGACAGCGAGCGCTTTTATAGTAAAATAAATGAGCACGTTACATTCGCGCGTGGCCTGTTAGGTAAGCTGGACTTGTTGAGTTCTCTACACAAACATGCCACTGTTTTCTCATCCGAAAGTTCGCGACGTTCATCTGGAGGCAGCAGCGTCACGCGGTCGTGACGTTGAAGAATGTAGCAGTCGCCAGGTTCAAGACGAAACTTTTTATTTGGGCCAACCAGTGCTCGGGAAAGTAAAAAGTCAAACTACATCAATACACGCTGAACCCTGAGAGCGGCGAACAGAGCGTCGGCCTTCGATAAACTGATCTGCAGTACGGCGCGTCGGCATTATACATGCGGCATCAAACATTCGAGCCTTATCGATGGTGGCCCCGGAAACTGAGCGCCAGTTTCGGTTTCAAGGAAGATGCGCACTCTTAGCGGTTGCCGGGCATCCTAAGGTCTGGTTGAACGAAGTGAGGTTGATGTGGATGTTCGCATGTATTGTCTTTCATGAGTTCTTACAAAGAAAGCAATTTGATTGAATTGTAAAGAACACTTCTTTTGCGCATTTGTTGTTGTTGTTTTTTATTTCCTTTCTTTGTGAATATTAAATCGGGCGAAGCGCCTGAACTTGTGTTCGTAACGCTTGCCTCCGCTCACCCTTGCCACTCGCTCAGCGATATCACAAGTTGGATCGCGCTCGGCTGTCTCGCTCGGTTGGCGTGACAAGTATGAATACGGGAAAGATAAGGAAGCCCGAATATTTCTTGAGTGTTAATTGAAGCAATGTTCCCCACTCTCGATCCGTGGTCAGTACATACGGGTAATGTTTAAACATGCTTTTAATTGCTAGTAAGACAGGTCTTCTTTTGTCTGAACGCTACACCACTGGAGTGTCAATTTACTTTTTATTTTTCGCTTGGCATTCACAACGTTCGAGAACACCTTCGTGGCATCGAACCGTTTGCATGTGAAATGTCCTCTCAGGTTAGCCGAAATTTACTTTTGAAGTTCTCGAGTCCTTAGTTGTTCTTTTTAAATGCGAAGCATTTCTTAGCAAACCTAAGGGACTTTGCGCGTTTCTGTCTACGTATCTCTCTATCTAGGCGCCTGCGTCTGGGAGCTCTCGTGATCGCCTCGTGAACTTTGTGTAGACCAAAATTGGTATGCGAGGGTAAGACGGTTTGGCTAATATGATTGTTTGGTCATGGCATGAATAACGGGAAAATCCTGCCCCGTATGTCATCAAACCATTTCCTACAGACACCTGTGGCATATACCCGTATACCACGGGCCGTGGTATACCGGTATGTGCCACACGCTGTGATTGACAGTTTATATTTACTCAGGAACAGCGAGAACAGACCTTGGCAATATAAATGCGATATCTTGAAGAAAAACCGACAAAACCGTTCACCCCAACAAATGCAAAGAATAAAAATCAGGATCCCAACAGGAATCGAACCCAAGCATTCTGCGTGGCACTCAGGTATTCTACCACAAAGTCACGTCTCTAAACTGCTTTGGAAAAAGACCGTATGCAGGCGTAATGTCGGTGCAGCGTCAACTGTGGTTGCAGAGCCGGCTATCTAATTTTATAACAAAGCAATAAACATTACATATGCACTGCTATGATACAGGCGTCATGCCGGGTTAACGTCAATTGTGGTTCCAGTGATGGCTCCGCTTTTACAGCAGTCTGATAAACATTACATTTGTATTCCTATGATTTTGCAAGCTATATTCAAGCGTTGCTCGACCCCGGAAGAATACGCTGACGAAAGTTACGCATGATATTCACATCATCTCAAGGCAAAGTGCACTTCGTTTCGATGATACTGACGTATGTGCTCTAACATAAGTGCTGACGTTACTTCAGACCATAAGCCACCCTTTAAACGCCAGTGTAGTCGACGTTCCTGGTAAGGCCACGGTGTGCACAAAACTACTACACTTACAAAAACAC